>NC_081343.1:58718686-58736172 GCF_029784015.1 Lycium ferocissimum
AATTATTTAGGGGTTATATTTTTTTTGGCTTGAATTAGATGTTCCATCTCCTGTCCCATGGATAGATGGAGAGTTTCCTTATGTAGATGGGCAGTGTAAAAGTAGTCTAATAATGATAAAACCTCTAGCGATTGAAGAACAAATTTGAAGCATTACAGAATATGTGCAGTGAACTCCAACTAGCTTGGGATTGAGGCATTGTTGATTGATTGTTCTTTAGTATCTATGGTAAAGAGGAAGGGATTTAGAGGTTTTCAAATCCTCTTCCATTAGGCTCCGTCTTTGGAGAATCCCTTGTTTGGACTTGTTCAAAAAAAAAAGTTTATACTGGATCATTATCTGGAAAAGAAAAGATATGGTGTACGTGGATAATAGGGGGTCCGGAACAAAAATGATGCAAAAATTTTTTTTTTTTAACCAAAATACCCCAACAAAAAACAATGTTACCAATATACCTTTAGCGCAGTATTTTACTGCGCTAAATCACTTAACTGTAACGGTTCCGTTAAGTGCTTTAGCGCAGTAAAATCTTTGCGCTAAAGGGACTTTTCTCGTGTGCCTATAGCGCGATTTTTTGCGCTATATGGTATTGCCATTTTCCAAATCCGACCTTATTTACACTCTTTTACGTAGTTTAGCCGTATATTAATCATGCTTTGAGACTCGGAACTCAAGATATTTTATATAGAACCTACTTATATTTGTACGATTAATAAGATAAAACGATCCATAAAGAATACGCAATACTTTGGATTGTCGTTTTAGTGGTTGAAAAGTCTTTCAAGTCCTTTTTGTTTGAAGACTTGTAGTCATTAGCTTTACGTTATTTATCTTTTAGGGTTTCGCCTTATTTTTAAATTAATGCTTAACTTTATTTTGAACGTGTCGCTTTTTTTTTTTTTTTTTTTTTTATCAATTTAGGTGTGAAACTATAAATAATAATAAAAACTAAGATAATATGTATAAATATACAAAAAATATATTATATTTACGATAAATTGTACAACACTAATGTATATATACTATCGAGGATGGGTCCCACGTGTAGTATGCGGGAGACTATCCCTAGGCACCACTAAGGCTCGTACCGTCCCACGCGCCTCGCCATCGTCTCCATCGTCCTTCTTCCTCTTAATAACGGACGCTCAGTCATGATCGTCTCCTCTTCCCACAACCGTGCGCCCTTGACTAGAACGTCTTCTTCTTGGGACCGTTCCCGCCGGCACGCTCGAACCTCGGTGAGGCTAGAGTCTCAGAGACTCGACCACTTCCTCGTGCCGGGTCGCTACCTCGAGCGCCGAAGGATGAACCTAAAAAGTATATAATAATTAGTACCATTTCTTATTTATATTGAATACATTAACGTTATTTATTTAATCAAACTGTGTCTGTCGACGGGCGCACCGAGTAGGCTGCGAGATGGGTGCAGCAGGCTCGGATGGGGGTGGTGGTGAATATGAGGTAGTCTGCGGACGAGATCTTGTTGAAGTCAGTAAAGGTTATAAAAATTAAATAAATATTTACCTTATATTGAATAAAAGTAGTTTTAAGTAAAAACTTACACGCGCCTCGTAGTCTCACGAAGACACCGCTTGCCTCGGCCGACCCGAAATGCTCCCGAGTGGGTCGCTCGCGGACCGGCGGCGTCGAATCCTAAAATATCAAAATAACGAAATAATAAGTAACATACATATTTAAAATAAGTACTTTAAATAATAAAATATATATATTAAATATTGACCTTATGTTGAATAAAAAGAAATTGTAATAAAAAAGCTTACCCGTGGCTCGGTGGTCATATGGGAAGACACCGCTGGCTCGACGGACCCTATGAGAAAACGCACGAGTGGGTGGCTCGGTGGACCCGCCGGAAGCGAATCCTAAAATATAAAAATAATAATGAGTAACATATATATATATATATATATATATATATATTTAAATAAATAATTTAAATGAACAAATAAGCATTTTAAATACTAACTTGGGATCAAAAACTCATCGAAGTCGAGAATCCGGGTCCTCTAAATTCCTCACAAAGCGGCTACGGCCGCAATGAAGCGCGTAACGCCGCCCAATCAACGTTATCACGCTCCTCCACGTACGCACGCTCGGGCCGGCGGGCCACTGACCCGGGTATCTCGACGACGGAAACGCGGCGTAAACGTAGGTGAGTCCCCGAGGTGGCTCGCCACCAGAGCAGTGCCGCGATGGACTGAGACCGCGAACGCCCTGCGGAATGGGATAGGCCTCATCCGCCTCATCTGAGATGGTGTCCTCCACCACAAGTGTCCTCCGGCAAGACCACCGCGGCCTCTACGCTCACGCGCGTCCCCGTGAAGACGGCGTCCTCTGCCGCACGGCGTCCTCTTCCCGGCCACCGGCCGCCTCTGGGAGCACCCGGGCCCTCCTCCCCGGCGGCGCGATAGTCGACCTCGGGAATGTGCTCCTCCCTCGCGCCCAATCTCGCCCCCCCCCCCCGTCCCTACTGTCGCATCTCGCCGTCTCCGCCGCCGCAAGCCCCGCAAGCCCGTGGTAAGGCATATGCTCTACCCCGACATGCGTAACATTTGTACGGCCACCACCGCATTTGTGTTTCGAAGAAAAAAAAAGTTATTTTTTAAACGTAACATTAAATGCGATTAAATAAATCTAAATACGATAAACTTACCAATGCCTCGTCTTGCCCCGAGCGTCGAGTATCCCATCCCCGTGGGACGCAAAGCCGGGCCGTAGATCAATCGGCGTGTGATACGATGATACCGGTACGTGTAATCTTGAATGGAGTCAAATGGCCGACGACAGACTAAAGTGTCCAACCATGTTCTCCCAACGGTGAGCCGAACATGCGCGAAAGCGTAAAATCATCATCGAATACTCGATCGTCCGTGGTAGTGTCGGGAGCTCATGACGGACGTGAGGGGGTATCTTTGTGTACGCCCTTTATTTGTCGTGCGACACGCCGGCATGTGCTCGCCTGCATGTCCGGGTGTATCGATGGACACCGCGACATCCGAACCCCCGACCCCGCCTACTGGTAAGGGCCGCAAACCATCTAATATAGCAACGTACGGCGTCCATATAAATAGCCGCATAACATATACATACAAATCGGTGATCACCAAGTCGAAAAGACGTTTAATTAAATTATTAATGTAAATTTAAATTGTTTTACCGCATCGTCCGTACGTGATCAAGTTCGGTCCCCTAACGGTAGAATCGTGCGTATCCATCCCGATCAAACCCGCTGTCCACCTCCTCGCATAAGGCATGTCAATGTCGAGGTGATGCCTAGGTACGGGAAAAGGCGCATCCTCACGCCCATACCGCATACGGCCCGATATTAGAAAATACGATTTTTAAGTCGTCTTTTCGCAGTTTTGTCTACGTTAAAGGAAGGCATACTTAAAATATTACTCCGGAGAATGAAGAAAAATCCACACACGTCCGTGACAACTCCAATAGACGGCTCATACGTACATCCGTAAAGATACGCCAAAATGCCCCCTACCGTAGTCTCCTGTGTACCGATGCTCCAAGAAAACCAAATAACGAAGTCGACAAAGGCACTGATGAATTCTCGGAACAAGATGCCCCCGAATATAATAAGGCATACACGGTACGACGGCACGACGATCACCGTCCCGCGGGGCGCCGTCATCAACCGGACCAAGCACTCCTCCAAAAGCAAAAGAGGCACCAATCCGAACCCGACCTCGCCCCGACATCCGCCCCCGGGCAACAGCATTGTTGGGCGAGCCTAGTCAACCCCCGTCTCGCCCCATGTCCCGACCAGGCAGCGCCTGTACCCAGCGAGTGTATAACGGCTCTCCATCTACCCGCAAGTTCAAATGGGACCTCCACATCCTCAAAGGTAATCGTGGCCTCACCAAGACACGGGAAGCGGTATGTGTTCCGGGGCCTCCACCGCTCAACTACGGTCAGACGAGCGCCCAATCATACCGTACTCGACCAACGGACACGCACTTAGACGCCGCCCCGAAACAATATCTCCAAGACGCGAGGTGTGGGGGGTGCTCGTAAAAAAGCCCAAGCTCTGCAGCCTACGGGGGGCGAGCCTAGTAGATATCCCTATTTTTAGATAATCTTTACATTTTTATCGTTAACTTATGTATTTATGAAAAGAAGAACTTTAACTATATTTTTTTAGATAATCTTTTTTTATTTAACATATATATATATTCACGCTTTTAAAATTATATAGATAACAATTCATAATCATTTACAACTTATCGGATGGTTGTTACCTATTGTATTATATTATGTTGTTAATTTAAATACAATGTTTGTTTTGATTGTTACTTTTTTAGATAATCTTTACATTTTTATCGTTAACTTATGTATTTATGAAAAGAAGAACTTTAACTATTCTTTTTTAGATAATCTTTTTTATTTAACATATATATATTCACGCTTTTAAAATTATATAGATAACAATTCATAATCATTTACAACTTATCTGGATGGTTGTTACCTATTGTATTATATTATGTTGTTAATTTAAATACAATGTTTGTTTTGATTGTTACTTTTTTAGATAATCTTTACATTTTTATCGTTAACTTATGTATTTATGAAAAGAAGAACTTTAACTATTCTTTTTTAGATAATCTTTTTTATTTAACATATATATATTCACGCTTTTAAAATTATATAGATAACAATTCATAATCATTTACAACTTATACGGATGGTTGTTACCTATTGTATTATATTATGTTGTTAATTTAAATACAATGTTTGTTTTGATTGTTACTTTTTTAGATAATTTTTATGTAACGACGAAAGGTCCTATTTTACGTAATCATTGATTTGGTCCTATACAATATGACACAATACGAAAAATGTCAAAATAATACATAACAATCATCCAATCAAAGTGTTAACAACATAATAATTCATTACCATTCAATTTCTTTCAATTCATACACAATATTTAACAACTAATAAATTCATAATTAATATTTAACAAAATAATAATTCATTAACAATTCATAAATAATTAACAAATTATCAACTCATAAACATATAACAAATTAACAATTCATAAACATTTAATAAATTAACAATGCATAAACATTTAACAAATATTGAATTAAACCAAAAAAAAAAAAAAAATCGGAACAGTGGCAAAAGCCACTGCCCAGTCCGAAAAAGAACAAAAAAAAAATTGTTTTTTTTTTTTTTAAAACATAGCAAGGATTAAATGTTAAGCATGCTTAGAATATAATGTATATAACAAAATAATAACAAAAGTTCATAGTAAAAAACCTTAATCGAAGATTTTTTGTAGAGTTCTTTAATCGAGTTCTACGCCGCTTTTCTCAAAATTTGAACTTAGAATCTTGCTCCTCGACTTGAATATACCGAGAATCTAAACTTCCGGACGAAATTTAATAGAAAGTGACGTTTTTGGAAGTGGGACCACCTCTTTTTTCTCGTCAATGGCCGGTTCTTTTTTTTTTCAACCCACTGGAGGGGACCAGTGGTGGAACCCGATCGTTTATGTTGATGACTATAACGCAGTATTTTACTGCGTTATATCGTAACGCAGTAAAATACTGCGCTATAGGCACACGAGAAAATTCCCTTTAGATACTGCGCTAAAGCACTTAACGGAACCGTTACAGTTAAGTGATTTAGCGCAGTAAAATACTGCGCTAAAGGTATATTGGTAACATTTTTTTTTGTTGGGGTATTTTGGTTAAAAAAAAAAATTTTTGCATCATTTTTGTTCCGGACCCGATAATAGGCAATAGCGATGTGTTGGGATTAAGGCATAGTGTTGTTATTACATCTAGATTAGGTTGGGTGTTCATAAGGTTTTTCTCAGTCTTGTAAAAGACTTGTATGTCAGTGAATAGATAAATGTTGGATTAAAGTACATCTAGTTTTAGATAATCTCAAAATTTGTCTTAAAAGACCAATTTAGAGTTGTAATTAAATGGGCCCGAATAGAGCAGAATGTTGAAATTGAACTCTCCATGAGATTCATAGTTGCATTACTTATAACTTCCTTGTTCGTAGACAAAGCGGATTCGGAATTGTCTTTCATTCCAAGGCATAACTTGTATCCAACGTAAAGGAAAATCATATAGTTGACCCATAAAATTTGGAATTGAGGCTTAGTTGATTGAGTGATTCATGTGATTAACAGGTGAAAATTGTTTGAAAGTTCTTTCCTTATGGACATTTAGTCAATGCTTAAAATGTGGTAAAGCTCCTCTTTGTTTCATTGTTCTAAATGCTAGGTTCAGTTCTTGTGATTGATGGAAATGTCTTTCAAGAGCATTGTTCGTAAGCTGAGGGAGATGAAAGACGGGAAGGGTGCAGAAAGAAAGCATCAGAGGAACAGAACCCGGTCCCAAATTGTCCCTCATGTAGCCCTTTCCGATGCCATTGAACAAGGGCAGTGGGCTAACTTACCGCCAAAAGTGCTTTTGGATATCATCTGCAGGGTTGAAGAGAGTGAGGCATCATGGCCTGCTCGTTCTGTGATGGTCTCTTGTGCATCTGTTTGCAAGTCATGGAGGAAAATTACCAAGGAGATTATTAAGACTCCTGAGGAATGTGGTAAGCCTACCTTTCCCATTTCACTCAAGCAGGTAATCTCCTTAATCTGTTTCAGTTTCCTTCTTGATGCTATTGCTGATGTTGATTTAAACTTAGAGCGTCTTTTTGTTTCCATGTTTAAATCAGCCGGGTCCCCGTGAATCCCCAATCCAGTGCTTTATCAAACGGGACAAAACTAAGTCAGTTTATCGCCTCTACTTTGGCATGACTCCATGTAAGTAGTATCTTCTGCATATCTGAAACTTCTCTTCCTTAAACACTTGAAATGTGAGATGGATAATCTCTTAAATGATTCCTTGTCTCTGAACCAGCTTCATGCTTTCTTTTGTATTCGATTAATTAACAGAGATTGTCTTGTAAAGATTTTAAGATCCTACTTTAACGGGGAACTTACACTTAGGCTGATGTATCAGTATTATGTCTGGCATTCAAGTTAGTACACTAGCATGATTGTTGATATGCACGGACAAAAGTAGCTGCTTAGGTTGCATAGACATAAGAATAGGAATCGAATCCACAGCTATTGATATTGAATCCGACGTTCTCAAACCCGCCTGAAATGCAAAAATGCATATAACTTCTACTTAATGTTTGTGGTCATGTTCTTTATCGGGAATTCCTCCTAATCGATGGAAGATGCATAACTGATCTTTTACTTCATGACAGCTGAGGATGAAAGGGATAAACTATTGTTGGCCGCCAAAAGGATCAGAAGGGCAACAAGCACAGACTTTGTGATATCATTGGTTGCAGATGATTTTTCTCGAGCTAGCAATACATATGTGGGGAAACTAAGACAAGTTATATCAAATTTCCAATTATATTTCCTTCATTCACTTGTTTCTGCCCCTTCAAAATAGTAGGAAGCAAAAATAAAGCCTCTACTTACCTTCACTTACTTTTATAATGATTGAAAACGATATGACCAGGTCTGACTTTCTTGGGACCAAATTTTCCATATATGATAGCCAACCTCCAGGTGATGCAGCCATTCAACAACCTGGTCCAGTAGCTACCATTTCCTATGAACTCAATGTTAGCCGTGTAAGAGGACCTAGGAGATTTCGTTGTGCCATGCACTCTATTCCTTTGTCTTCAATACAGGAGGGAGGCAGTGCTCCAACACCTAAATCATTCCCACAATTGTTTGATGACAAGTCATTTTCTGCACCACTCTCAAAAGCAAAGGACTCAGCTATAGATATCAGCTCGTCTGGCTTTTCAAAGTCGGCAATGATGGTGACTTCTCAAGAGCCGCTTGTGCTAAAAAACAAGGCTCCTAGGTGGCATGAACAATTGCAGTGCTGGTGTTTAAATTTTGAAGGTCGGGTTACAATGGCTTCTGTGAAAAATTTTCAGCTACTGGCAGAAGTTGATCCTTCTCACAATGTACCAGACCCAAAACAAGAAAAAATAATTCTACAGTTTGGCAGAATTGGAAAAGACACGTTCACCATGGACTACCGCTACCCACTCTCTGCTTTACAAGCTTTTGCAATCTGCTTGAGCAGCTTTGACACGAAACCGGCCTGTGAATGATTTCATGCAGATTGCAAATCACGATAAACTCCCTTTCTTCTTTTTGGTTGCTTCATAATGTTTTAAATTCGTGTTCATTCTCAGTTTCACTCTCTCCTTGAAGTAAATTCATCATTTAGCAATTAAATTTAACACTTATATTTAGAAAGGAAATTTCTTTGATCTATAGACCCAGTCTCATGCGAAGAAGTTGATTTTTGACTCATACAGTTCTCTTACTACAACATTTTCCTGAACAGAAGGCTCTCAGTCCAGACTCTTGAGCTGCTCTACTTATATATTTGCCTGAACCTTTAAAGTTGCATTTGCATTTGTACTTAAAAATCAAGGTGGTCCGGTTTTTTGCTTCATTTGCTACAAGTCTGGAACATTTGCAAATTACAACATGGGTCAAGATGTTTAAATTTGATAGTCTTGTTCCTTTTTTGTCTGTTATGACATTTGGTCTGTAATGTAATACATGTATTGTTTACATGAATTCTTGGTTTGAAAGGTTTTCACCTATGTTGTTGAACATGGTTGAGGTTATCAAAATGTGTTTTTATCAATAGATTTGCTTTCAAAATATGCTTTTACCAAACTAAAGAGTAAAATCAGTTGTCTCTGTAAAAATGCACTTGAATGGAGTCGTATACAATAATGATGAATGAACTGAAAATTTGAAAATATTTTCTCATAGAATTGAAGAGGATAAGCTGGAACTTCAATAAGGATACTAGCCTCCACCGTGAAGGCACAAATCTGCAAATAATTATTTGACGTAAATGTATCTATCATAGCAACTGAAGTAAATTTATTGTTAAGGCACAAATCTGCAAATAATTATTTGATGTAAATGTATCATACTAACTAAAGTAAATTTGTTGTTAAAAAGTATACTTTCATAACCTCAATAATGTCCAGCAGCACATATCAAAGTCTTTCAACCCAAGAATTCATGTACACTACATGCATCACATTACACCAGATGTCATAGCGCATAGAGGACAAGACTTTTTTTTTTTTTTTAATTGTTTTTTTTTATTACATAGGGGTAGGGGAAGAGGAAATGGGGAAGGAAATTACATTGTGGGGATTCAAACACTCACCAACAAGGTGAGAGTTCATGTAGCCAACCAACTGATCTACTAGATCCCTACAGAGGACAAGACTTTCAAATTTAAATACCTTGACCACTAGTATAATTTTTAGAAAGATGGGAGTGTTAAATTAAAGGGTGAGCGCATATGTTATGGAGATCGAGCCAAATTTAATGATTGAGTAGATTAGTACACCTCCATTCGAGGACATCCGATAAAGTTGGAACGATACTTAAAATATAAGCATATCCAAGCGCAAAGATGACACACAAATTAGGAGATGGTCCAAATTTCTTGGGGAACAAAAGGGTGACTAGTACTCTCAAGAGGTCGCTAGATACGAGAGACATGCTATTTCCATTTCGATTAAATCCTATACAACTTTAAAAGACTTTGATATCTTAGTCGTTTGGTAAAAGAGATAAATTATTCCATATAGATGGGTTTGGGTGGGATAGGACGGGATAACTTTTTCCACCCTCTAATATGGGATAAAAGGTGGGATAAGTTATCCCACCTTTTATCCCATATAGATGGAATTGGGCAGGATACCAAAGGAGTTATCCCACCAACCAAACATGGGATAATTCCAATTTCATGGGAATAATAATCCCATCCCTCCTGCCAAACGACCCCTCTTCAACATGAGCGGAGCCATCTTTGGTGAAGGGTGGTCAGGTAAACATCTTTTGCCGAAAAACTTCGAGGTGTACATAGGTTAAATATTAGCTATTATGAGCATATATGTAGCTAGTGTGCTTGGCCGGGCTTCGCGCGGTCGTAAATAAAATATACTTTATTATGGATATCATAATTTTATAAAAATAATCAATTTTACAATCAAATAGCTTTTTCATGATTCTTTTAGCGTCTTATTGATTTTGATAGAAATAATATTTTGAGAAATGATGTAGGGTAAAAAAAAAAAAATAGCATGTTCAGATCAGTATATAAGAAATAAAATAAAATAAAAAAGTAATGAAAAAGAAAACAAATTAATGGTAAGGTAAAATCTGGGGATGTAACCTTGAAATAATAACTCATCTTTTCTTCTTCTTTTTTAGGCCTTTTTCTTAACTAGTATTCGTACCCGCGCGATGCGCGGTCCATATTAAAAAAAATTATTTATGTAAAATTATTATCTTGTTTATTTGAGCATATTAAATGAATTGTAATTTTTTTTCCTATGCAATGTTTCCCAGAGCAAAAAATTATGAAATCAAAGATGATAAAACTTACAGATTGTTTATATCGAATTAATACATGTATTATTACTAAATCCTAATACATTCTCTCCTTAATTCATAACTTAATAATATTAAAAATTAGTATGATTTGGTGTAATTAAACACTAAGTGCACCATCAATCACCTCCTTAACAGCTACACTGAGCTATACATAATCTTGGAATTTCCTCAATCACCGTAAAAAGTTATTTGACAATTGCTATTTTTTGTTGAAATAGACTTTTGCTTTTAATACTTTATACGTAAATTCCACGCTCAATGGTGGACTAATCCAAATTTTATCCCCCTACTTTTACATTTTTTTCTATTGTGCCATTTATTAATTTTCACTTTTAGTATTTTACTTATAATTAAAATAAGATAATAAGATATTATTTATTAATAGTGATTTTAATTAGACAAAATTAAAGAGAGAAGCCTTTCATTAGTTTGTTAAAAAAATTAATATTTTTTTATTTTTTGTATTCTATGGAATAAGCAATTAAAATTTCCTTCTCTTTTGTTTTTAATATAGAGACGATTATGAGGGTTTTTTTTTTAGAATTAAAACTTATTAATGAAAATTTTAATTAATATTTACATTTTTACTTTTTATTTTATTTTATCGGATGTCCCCAAAGGGACTATTTACATTTTTACTCTATTGACCAGAATTCTTTCACCTTTTAGTATTTTTGCTTTACAATTTGTTGGTATACCATGCGACTTTTTTGCATGATGATCTGAATTATAAGTCCTATATTTCTAATATATTTCCTGAATATGCATTTTATTCCGTTTTTGGTTTAATTACTTATATTGTTACATTTCTATATACTTTCTATTAGCTTACATTTCAATATCATCGCAGCTTACGTACAAAGAGTTAAAATGATTCAACAGCTCTAATGAGATGACCAATGAGACCCTGATGTTTTGGAAATTCAGCAAAAAGTTCACATAGAAAGGGGAAAAAATATGTTATCATGTCAATGTGCTTTGAATTGAGAAGAAAAAGAGATTTACAGCTAATAACATAAAAAACATCCACTAATAACCACAATGTAAATATGAAATAATTCAATAAGATGATAGTTTGCTGAAACGACGTGAAAAGTCAACTTGATAAAATTCACGTCGTTTCAGCAAACTATCATCTTCTTGAATTATTTCATATTTACATTGTGTTTCTTAGTGAAGCAAAATTTTCAAAATCAACTGAAAAAAGATAATCAAAAGTCTGATCAATATAAAATAAAGAACAAAAGCATTTAAAATTGGTTGAATGATTCTCTTAAGTCTCCTGTCAAGTGAATATCATCTCAATTTCCAATTAGTGGATCGATTGCTTGGTTGATGACAAACTGAACATCTAGAATCCAGCTCCACACATCTTCAATAGGCTAAAAAACATAGTCTTTAGTTCTTTACTAACTCTATGACTTGTTTTTTATACAGAATCTTAAACAAATCCTGCAAATTCCATTTATATGTAAACAAATAGCATGTTTAGATCAGTATAAGATCTTAAACAAATCCTGCAAATTCCATTTTCATGATTCTTTTAGCGTCTTATTGATTTTGATAGAAATAACATTTTGAGAAATGATGTAGGGTAAAAAAAAAAATAGCATGTTTAGATCAGTATATAAGAAAAAAAAAAAAAAAAAAGTAATGAAAAAGAAAACAAATTAATGGTAAGGTAAAATCTGGGGATGTAACCTTGAAATAATAACTCATCTTTTCTTCTTCTATTTTAGGCCTTTTTCTTAATTAATATATTGTGCCTTAGTAGTATGAATTGTTGGCACTTATATTTCATAAAATATAAATAAAGACTAAAAAAGTAAAAAGTACAAAGAATAGATACGAAAAATGTTATAGAAAAGGAAAAGAAATTAAGAAAAAGAAAAAGATCAATGATTAATTAAATGTATCCCATCATTTATGTGATCAAATTTCCTCGTTTCTAATACTTTCTTTCCCTTTTCTTAATTTATTTTGTAGATTTTTATCCTATCTTTATCCTCTTATTCCAATCTTAACTTAACCATCTAAAACTCCTGACTCGGTGAGAATTTTAATCACTCAAGTCTTAAGTAATAAACATGATCCTCAAAAGTTAAAATAACTAACCTAAATCTGTCACATAAGTGTGAGTGTGTGATTAAGAAAGTTAATAAATTCCATTAGTTAATTTGATTTTCACTTTAAATTCTCAGATATAGCCCATAGTTCCTTTAACCTTGTTATACTATAGCCTCTTAACGCCCTAGAAATATTCGACTGGCTGCTCTATATTGTTGGCATAAAATAAAGTCGCATTTTTATGTAAACTTAATCTTAGTTTTTCTAGGCATGACCATGACATTTGCATTTTTGTCTAATTTTCAACGAAAAATATACTCCACTAACAAACCTGAAAAATACTATTTCACGCCATGAATCTCAGTCTTATACGTTATGTATTTTGATAGATATGAACTTTCGCATTATCGATCTCTTCCCAATTTTGTGGAGAACCAATCCATCAGCAGTGTTTAATTTTCTCTTGAACTGTATTTCTTGCAGTGCATATGGAATTAGGTCCCTACTAATATTTATAGCTTGTTGCAATGAATGTTGTGGCTGTCAGACCTTTGAATTTGATTACTTACGTTATACTTGATGCTAATGCTATTAATCAATTAAATTTTGCCTTAAATTTGGGCTTTAAATTTTGCCCCTTAAGTGGTCTTTAACATTCGCTTGAAAAGGTGAGCGAATAGTCGCTCAAATAAAATAAAAAAATAATTTGTGTGTGCGAGGCATGCATCTTTAAGATGAAAAGCTAAAGTTATAGGGCATATTCAAAATTCACCCTTAAGGCAATTTTTCCTAAGACTATGGAGAATGCATAACAAAATTATGCCCCCAGCGCAAGAACATTTCCTTAAACTTTTTGCCTTATAAGGCAAAGTTTAAGTTATGCCTTAAAATTCAATGAGTCTTTGCATACTTTTAGTTAGCATACCCAAAGTTTACCTTGAAAAAAAATATATATATATATATATATATATATATATATATATATATATAAGCAAAAAGTCTATCTCCCCCTGGAACTTTTAGTTAAACATAACTAAAAAGTCTGCCGGAGAAGCACATAAACTTTGCCTTATAAGGCAAACTTTTAGTTATGCCTTAAGGAAAACTTAATGGGGCATACTTTTAGTTATGTTTTAAGGGACACTTTTAAAATGCAAAAGCCTTGAAAAGTTAAAAAATATATATATATATATATATATATATATATATATATATATATAGGCCCCCTAAATGTTTGTACTTTTGTTAAACATAACTAAAAGTCTGTTTTATAGATAAATTTACGACTTTTGCAAATTTTTTTTAAATTTTTGGGCCCGGAGTTCGAACCCGGAACCTATGAGAGAGGCAAAATTTAAATACCGCAATTTCGTTAATCGTTATTAATTAATTTAATGGGCAAGGGACATGGGTGTAGTCGTGTAGAGATTTAATAAGGAAGAAACTTGGAGAATGAACAATTACTCGATTTAAACAACATTAAAATTCAATGAGTGACTTTTGAGCTTTTAAAAATAGCACATAAATGGAAAAAAGAAGAAGAAGGGAAAATGCCAAAATTAGGTGAAATAAGATAATATAATTGCTGGCATAGAGAGGTGTCACAT
Organism: Lycium ferocissimum; assembly: GCF_029784015.1. Taxonomy (NCBI): domain Eukaryota; kingdom Viridiplantae; phylum Streptophyta; class Magnoliopsida; order Solanales; family Solanaceae; genus Lycium; species Lycium ferocissimum. Next base: position 58,732,820 of record NC_081343.1, read on the forward strand.
CACCTTGTCTATGCCTAACTTTATATTATATATAAATTATGCACACCCTTAATATAAGTGAGAAGAAAATTTGAATACCCTCAGCTAAATTTCTGGCTCTGCCACTGCTCTTCAACACACTAAATTATCGAACATGTCATCAAAGTTGAAATAGGAATCTTACATGAAGGAGTTTCAAGTATATAAAAACAAATCATTCTTTTGGATTTGATTAAAAAAAGAGCGTTCAATAAATACAATTTCCCCCTAATTTCTAAATATTTGCATTGTATGAAGTAATATTATGATGTAGTTAAAGGGAAAATTTCATAAATGTACAATTTGATCACTAACATTGCAAAAAAAAAAAGCCCAATACTTACATTGCAAAGCTTTAAGGGCAATTCGTAGAATTGCCCTTCGTTTGGGGTAGTTTTAAATTCACTTTTTTCATGTTGAAATCTTTAAATTTTGCCCTTTTAAAACCGTTCAGGTTACAATCAAAATTTTAAAAAAATTAGTTTAAATTTCGCTATACTAGCGACATACACTTGTGAAGGTACCAAAGTTATGCGGACCCATGCCTTATGGGCGGACTTGGCATAATATTATATAATTCATTGTTTATGCCGGATCCTTATAAATTGCCCGTTAAAAGTATACCCCCAGCGCATAACTTTGTGAAGAAAACGCGGACCATCTCTTATCCATATACAATATGATAATTCCTTCACAAAGTTAATATTCATTAAAAGTATATACTGAAGGAATTATCAAAAGTTATGCGGACCGGCTGTTGAAATACGCCCATAAAACATAGGATATTATAAAATGTGTAATTCCTTAACAGTATCTAGGTAACGCGACACCTTAAACCTTGTCTTGCGATTTTTTTTAATTTATGCTTGAGCGGGGGTTCGAACTCGAACCTCATTATTTAAATGAAAGCTCAAAGTTTGCAATGCGAAGGGCAAAAATTAAAGGCAAATGAATATGAGGCATAATTTAAAGGCACAAATATGAGAATGAAAATTTAAAGACCACCCCAAAAGAAGGGCACTCCGCGCAAAAAAATGAAGCTTTAACCCATATACAACCATATACAATATCATACAATATTATAACCATATACCCATATACAATATTATACAATATTGTAACCCATATACCCACCATACACACCCATATATCTATATACACCCATATACAATATTATACAATATTCTCATATACTCATAATACACCCATACACAATATTATACATCTAGATCTAGGTAATATCTAATCGGACTTGAGCCCGCAGTGAATCTTCATCCGAGCCACCGAAAAATCGTCGTCATCGGAGAAATTATGTTTTTCCTTAATCACTAAAACAACAAATTACAGAAAACCTTGTCTCTTCACGAAAAGTGTCGCTCTTTCACAAAGATCATTCTCAATTTCGCCACATTTTCACCTAGCAATCGATATCGATCCTTCAATGATGATTACAAAAACAAAATTGAGATTAGTAAACAACAAAAAACATACTAAATTTGTTTATTTTAAAAAAAGTGAAAATAAGTAAATTTAGGCCACGAACCCTAGTTGCGGCGGCGTTATGCAAGCCTCCAATTCCCGGTCCTCCATATCTAGATCTCTCTGTCTCTTCTGATGGCACTGAGTGCCGGTGCCGGCCCATGTCGATTGGGATGGCGGCGAAGGAAGAGAGAGACGGGGAGGGGAGGAGGATGGAGGGGTGGAGAGAGAGAGGGGGAGGAGTGGGTGGTCATTTTTTGAAAGATTTAGAGAGAGTCGATTTTGGGGTTCTCTAATTGACATGGTGTAATTTTCTCGGGTTAAAACCGCCACCAATTAGGTGTCACCTTGTTTTATTTCGCTTAGAGCCCAAGTAGAGATACTATTCCGATAGAACCAATTGAATTTTTTTAAAGGGAGAGGTGCTTTCTAGTAAAAAAGTTCCAGTCTGAGGATTTAAATAGAGAACTTTTAATTATTACATGAAGGATTTCATTCATTCTACCAGGATATTTTGGACGGTGATTAGGGAGGATTTATTCATTGTCTCATCGGTTTAGTCGCCTGCACTTGCAGCAACTTGCACTCCCCTCTTGTGCCATTTTGGTTTTTAATTCATTACCGTCTGGCGTCAACTTGGCAACTTGACCATTTGACACTATAGTATATATTTTTAGTAATATCATTAACCATATATTAAATAAAAAAGGCTTTGAATCTTTTACCATTTAGGGCAAGACGTCCTCAAATTGTGATTGGCTAGATAAACCCCTCAAGAACCCTCGGTAGCGCCGCCTATCACATGACTACTCCAATTGTTCAAATCGGAGGAGATATTGATATTGACATTGACATAGACAACATAGACGACCTCAATCCCTTCACTATGATTCTCCCACAAGATATTCAAGAAAATGACACGAATCATGCAGCTCCACAGCATCAACAACAACAACTCTATTTCCTCCAATCCATTAACTCCAACATTGTCATCAGGCAACTCCCATCTCAAGGCCTTTCTTTCCAGCTCTGGCCTGCAGCCACCATTCTTGTAACTCTCCTTGACAACAACAACCGTAACGGATCAACTCCGTTTTCCAACTTATTCAAACGTCAAGAAAATGGGGTTTCACTACCCCTGCGTATTCTTGAACTTGGTTCAGGTACAGGTGTTGTTGGAATAGCTGCTGCAGCAATTCTTGGTGCTAAGGTTACCGTCACTGACCTTCCTCATGTGCTGCCTAATATACAGTTCAATGTTGATGGGAATTCCAAGGTTCTTGATCAGCAGAGTGGGGTTGTTGACGTGGCAGCGCTTAGCTGGGGGGAGAGCAAGGATATGGAGGCTGTTGGTAGAGATTATGACCTGATTTTGGGATCTGATGTGGTGTACCATGATCATCTTTATGATCCTTTGATTAAGACGTTGAGGTTTTTCTTGTTAGGGGGTGGAAAGAAGATAGTTTTTGTGATGGCTCATTTGAGAAGATGGAAGAAGGAATCTGTTTTCTTCAAGAGAGCTAAGAAGCTTTTTGATGTCAAAATCATACATGCAGAGCCTCCGTCTAATGGGTCTAGGATTGGGGTGGTTGTGTACCTTTTCACTGGGAAAAGATAGCCTCAAGAGAAGCCACTGTCGTCAACCAACGTTTGATGTTAGTGGGAATCTTACTGTCATGTTTAACAATGGGGTTTGCCCAACAAAGAAGTAAAAAGCTCTTTGCTTTTACATGGAAATACAATCAACAAAAAAAATTGTGTATTATTGCTTATTAATTGAACATTCACAACCTGAGTTGCAACAAACACTGCATACAAAGACACTCTTCGCAATTAAGTTATAAACCACCTCCAAT
>NC_081343.1:58736272-58755211 GCF_029784015.1 Lycium ferocissimum
TTTTTAAATGTAGCCGTTGGGCTTTTAGTTGGAACCGTTGGCCAACGGTCCATTTCGCAAAATGGCGATTGCCAAACGGTCCCAAACCCACATTTTCCCCCCCCCCCCCCAACCCCCAAACTTTTTTTTTCTAACACTTTAACCCATCACCCACCCCTATATAAACCACTCTCTATTTCCATTTTAATCCACACTAATTCACTCTTCTCTTTCTCTCAATCTCTCAATTATAGTTACTTTGCAACAATTAGTCACTTTAAATTTCTCTCAATTAAATATTATAAAGTCTTATTGAGAATTGGTGATTTTATTATTCTACTATTTCTTTGCAACTCATGTATTATTTGCAAGTTAAAAAAAACTACAACTTGCAAATAAATGTTATCCAAGAATGAATAAAATACATGGCTCATTGAGAACCTTTCTTCTATTTACTTGTGTTCATATTTTTACCGATATTAAGTTAAGAATATACCTAAAATATACTAAGAATATACTTATAATATACATCTACTTAAATTAAAACTAGAAAGTTATATACTTGAAAATAACTAAAATATACTAATAATATAAATATACTTAATTTATAAAATATTTAATTTATAAACTTAGAAAAAAATTAAGCTATAAATAACTTAAGGTATAATATATAAGTATATATAGTATATATATACTTAAACATATATATATAAGTTATAAGTCAATATAGGATACATATAACTTATATATATATATATATATATATATATATATATACGTATATGCTGTATTACTGTTAGTCAGTAAATATATAAACTTTACTTATAAACTTATATAACATATGTAAATATACCTACAATATACTAATAAATACTATAATATATATATATATATATATATATATATATATATATAACAAAAACAAAAAGAGGTTTTGGACACTTTTGAACCGGACTTGTCCGGTTTCGGTTATTTAACCAGAACCGGTGGCCGGTACCGATTTTTAAAAATCGGAAACTGGCTCAGTTAACATTCTTATCGGTTTGTCCGGCCGGTTACCTAAGGCGTGGGCCGGTTCGAACCGGTTACCGGTTCAACTGTTAATACCGGTCCCGGCTCTTCGAACCTTGGTTAACGGGTTTACTTTACCATAATTAAATTAAGTGTATATATTAATAACTAGGAGTGCAATTTAGCAATAAAAATGGGTATTAAAACGTATGTCAAGGTATATATATTTTGATATAGATATTGGATGCAGTTAAACTTTTAGCCTTCTTAGAGCTTTAACCGTCTAGGGAGTGTTTGATTTGGCACCTCTCTGATAGAAGATTTTTATATTTGTTTTTTTCATTTATTAGTAACATATTTCCTTATTATTTTCAAATAAATACTTATCCACTTCGGGTGTTTAAACCAAATCAATACAATTTATTATGATTAAATAATTATACAAAGTGAATATATAATTGACCATAATGATGTGAAATGATAGTTGAATATATTCAAACACATTTGTCTTTCTTAAAATTCCTATACCTTCTCAGTTTAAGGTTTTTCACAATAACAGCTAAAGGAGAAACTGTAAGAGAGAGAAGAAAAAAAAAAGGAATAAGAAAATGAATATATGCATAAATCATAACAAAGAAGTAAATCAGCTCCTATATCTTTTCCTAAAATCTCTCTTATCTTTTGAGTTCCATTATGGCATTATCTTCTTCTGTTATAGCTTATCACATGCGATTTTTACATTAAATTCCGTAGTTTGAAATATTGGTAAAAATATTGAAATATTAATTTTACTTACAAATGTTCAACCTTTTTTCCCGAGTGAATTCATGTACAAACGCAACTCTACTTGTAAAATTATTTTCAAATCCAACTCATTTTTTTTTTAATTTTAACCAAATATTGTCAAAATGCCTAATAAGAGACATTCAGATATTAGTTGTTTAAGTCCAAATTATAATTATGTCTCGTATCCTGCAATTTTACTGTTGCATTTTTTGAAAATATTTATTTTGAGCTAAAAACAACCTCTGTGCTACACAAAGATAGGAATAAATTTTGTGTACATCTTACTCTTCCAAACCCACTGGTGTGATTCCATGGCGTATGATGTTGTTGCTGTCGTTAAGCCCAAATTGTAATTATTGACTAGTTCTTTATAGATTAAGAGTAGTGAATTTAAATAGACTTCTGGAAGATAATTATTTCTTTAGTGTTTTCCCTTAAAAAAGAAAACGCATATTTAGTTAATATCAAAAGAGTAATTTTTAATGTTAATGGTCTTGAGTCAAACAATAAAAATAACAGCTGGGCATTTTCAAGAGTATTGGGCCGTTGTTGGGCCTGAATCATCATGGTTAGTTACAGATTTTTCTCCAGATAGAAATGGAATTTTTTTATAACTACCTTATATATACGAGTTAATTGTAGATATAAATTGCAATTATATTAAATATCACAAATTGTTCCATTAAGGATTTACACGTTTCAACGAAAATTTATATTATTGCCATAAATAAAAAGCTAAAAAGAGGGCAGAATCCCTATCTGAATTCAACGAATATCAATATACGAGCACTATTATCTGAAAAGAACTCCAATTCAATAGGCTTTCCATCCTAATTCAGTTTCATCACATATACTATGGATATAGTAAATCAACCAGCCGCAAACCAATTCATAGTCTGTTTCGCCAAGCTTTTAAGATCAAACTTATTTTAAAAAATATTTTTTTTAAAAGTGTAATATACTAAAGTTCTAATTTTGAAAAGTATTTTTTAAAAAGGGTAATATACTAAACTTAAGTAATAAACTGATGTAAAAACACATACATTAACCCATTTTAATATTATATGTAAGTAATAAAGATCTATATAAAAACACATATAACATGAGTGCAATAATTATTTTATCCAAAAAAATCTTCCTAATAATATTATGGCCGGGCCATCTTGCTCATTTAGTAACTAATACAACATGGGCCAATTCCAACAGGGCAATTCGCACGATTGTCCCTATTTTAGGGTGGTCTTTAATTTTGCCCAGCAAACTGGAAATATTTAATTTTTGGCCTTCGGCCAAAAGAGTGGCTGAAAATATTTCGAGATTTTGGGTTCGAACCCTAGCTCAGTAAAAAAAAAAAAAAATCACAAGACAAAAGTTATGCCTTATAGGGCATAATTTATCTTAAGGCATAACTAAATCTTGCCTTGCGATTTTTTTTTTTTTTTTTTTTTCAATGAAATTTAGATTCGCCCAAATGCTCTGTGATATTTTCAAGAACTTTTTTTTAAGTCAAGACAAACATTAAAGACTAGCAATTTGAGGGACGAAAATTAAAGACCATTTGAACGGAAATCCACGCAAAAAAAATTCCAACAAATGGTCATGACTCTTGAGCCTCTCCACCAAGCCGTACACCCCTCCCCCGGCGGAAAAATGGAGCAAATAGCCACTTTTGACACTGCTAATAAAAAATTGATCATCACCTCAAAATTAATTAATGTTTAGCTACTTTGTAAGAGACATATACGATAGGCAAACACAATACTAAAACAAATTATGTCATCTGTAATAGCCTTACCAAAACGTGAATAACAATTAACACAACATCTTAATTATCTATAACATAATCTGGATCTTTTGCAACACTGCCATGATCTATCTATCTATATATATATGATTCTTAGATCCTCGAATGATAAGGTAGCAGGTTACTGCTCTGCTTCACGAGGGGCTTATTTGTGAAGTTTCAATTCACTTTGTATAAGTGCAACAGTTAAAACAAAATCATGGTTTATATAAACACGACTCAACAGATACAGAGTTTTAGAGAAAGGTACAATTTTTTTAAAAAAAAAAAATTACATACTCTATTAAATGTATTTAAGTTATAAGTTGGACAAAGCTTAAATCTTTAATTAAATTCTGGGGAAAAGGAGCAGGAATATGCATGGCGGTCGTAGATGATCGAGTTTGTAAATTGATGAAACAGAGAGGGTTCACAGATCAAAAACAAACAAATCCTACACAAATAACAAGAACAGACCACAAGAATACACAGGCAGATGCTTATGCTTTCCAAAGGATTTTTATGGTGATTGTAACCATTTTTCTATATAAACAATATTTACCTAATGCCGATTGTCGGGTACATTTTCTCAAAGCTAGTAAAATCACATAAACTAACTTGACTGGCCATAGGAATTGATGGTCACTTACTATATTAGCCCTCTGCCGTACAAGTTATTTAATTTCTTAAAATTTAATTATCTTATCCTATGACGGTGTGTCCATCAAGTTATTTAATTTCTTACTTTATACTCTTTTGTGCTTATTACTGCCAACTGGTATTGTTGGATCCTATTTCAATAGAAATTGATGAATCGATTCACTTTGTTTATTTTTTGTTAAGGTAATCAAGTAGATTTAGTGTATGGGTGTAATTGTGTTTTTTATGATAAAACGTACTAAAAAATATGTAAATCCACATGAAGGGCAGAAAACTTGTATGCAAAACATATAGCATGTTTTAATGGGTAAATGAATCTTTACATAGGGGAAACACATTCTTTCAAAGATCACGTTGATATAATTTAATCCAAAACTACACTTGTCAATTGCTTTTTTTGCTTTTTTTTTTTTTGGTAATAATTGAAAGAAAAAAGAAGAAGTTAATGAGTTAAACATATATAGCTCATTTGGAAACTTGTCGTCAGAATAGATTTTGAATTTTTTATCCAATCCCATCTTATAATTTGTTTCGCAAATTAATCAAAATTTAGTTCAATCCAATTAGTAATTGGTTTATCATTATTTCCAAAACTTGCATGTAAAAGTTTTATATTGTGGCATAGGGTGAGAATACTATAGACATGTGTCCGGAAAGAAACACATTGTCAACTGTCAAGTACGTGCGAGAGAAGATACAGTATATTTATGATCATATATAGTTGATCAAGAAAACAAAATACTGTATCATTTTGCACTAAAATTACAAGACATGCAGGATAAATTTAATTCTAGTACATATAATTAATTTCAGAAGTATCAGTACTAAACATGAGAAACTCATGAAATAAGAAGATTTGGAAAACAGTGTAATCACACTATAACAGTACTAGTGAATCTATCCTTTTCACCTTTTTATTGAAGAGGATCATAGTACATCTGATCATGATTATAAAATGAAAAAGCAAAGAGCGCCAGTAGCCTTGAATTAATGTAAATTTCCACAAACAGACAAGCCTCTTTGAAAAAGTGAGAGAGAAGTTGAAGTTTCCTTTGGCTACAAGGCTAGACCCCCCTTAGAGGAGACAATAAGAGGTTTCAGTTTTCATTCTTTTAGAGGGAGATTCACAATTTCACGTTGTTTTTTGACTATAAAGTATAAACTTAAAACTTTTTTCATACAACGGCTTATAGATCAATGGTTGCTCTATCTCCTTTTTTAATGTGTTCCATCATTTTCTTTTGCTTTACTCCATCTATGATCTATAGATAGACCAATACCAAGCTTACTCTAATTATACCCACTGAAAGCTTAAAGAAGAGACTGCATAGAGACTGACGAAGTGAGATTCATTCCAGTTGTATCTTGTGACTTTTGAGGAATGACTTCTTTATTTTTACTCTTTTTATAAGTTCAATACAGTATCTTTTTACCTAAAAAGTGTTTAATTCATTTGAATTTTGGATTTAAACTATGCCAAATACAAATATGGACAATGAGAATTCATTTGTTATATCGCATCAAAGGGTCTGATCTAGCCTGTTGTGTAAGTCCAATACGATGATTGGAATGGAAAGCATGACTGGATCCTCGTGGTTCAAAATAATCAAATCATCAAGAACAACAACGTAAACATGAAACTTTTTAGTATTACCGATGAACCAGATGACTGCGGCGATGGAATTTGGGACGGAGGGCTTGTAGTATCTCTTTAGATTTGGCAAACGCGGTCAATAAGGTAATTGAAAATCATGAGATCTTAGATTCAAATTCCAGTGAAGACACATTTATATTGGTTTTTTTTTTCAATTTGTCCAACCTTAGTGGATAAAGTTATTCAGCATTTGTGTTGTGGAAGGTAACATGTATCGCGTAGAATTAGTCGAGATGTGTGCAGCTGCGGAAGCCTGCTCGATACCACATTACAACTAAAACTTATATCACTATAATTATTGAGAAATTTAAAAAGACATATCTATATTAAGTTGGAATTTATTAATATCACAAATAAGTATAGTAATAGTGAAGTGCAGCGATACATATTGAGTTAAATACACTTAGATTATAATTTCTTATACTATTTATGTAATTTTTAACTTGTGATATTAAACTAATTATGATTTTATTTGATCTATTAAAATTATCACAAAAAAATATCGAAAATCATTTCATAAGTGATTTGATAGTGTTAATTTCTTTTACTACGTTAGAATAGCAATGATATTATGTCCGCTTGCTTAGCTAATTTGCATTTGCATGCATGCATGGACAGTTGGATAAGTGCATGTAAAGGGCCGCGTGGCACGTGAATTAATGGGTAATGATTAACACTTTTTTGGGTTAGTGTATTAAGCAGCAAAGCAGATGAGATATGATTATAATCACAGACAATATATTTGGAAAATTGTTCCCAGAGTTAGGCCAGGGCCCACAAAATCCAACAAGCCACGTAAACATCATCATTATCATCATCGTATATAATGAGGGAAGCGTGAGTGTATTTGTCACCCTTAAAGGATGTGAAAATTAAATGGTAGTGGGCATTCGTGGGGGTTTGGTTTCCATGATTAGGCAAATCCTAGAGTTTCATTAAAAAGAGTATAAACCAGAGGTCGCATTTATTGCCAGAATATTTATTGGCATTTGAGATCACTGCTTCTTTATTGCCATTCCCCTCTTCTAGAGCCTGGCATCTGTCATTACTGATCATCACTACTCGTATAACTAGCTCACCACGTTTCCACTTTTAATTTCAAATTAATTTATTAGTTTACGTTTTGTATATTAATGATATACTAAAAAATATTTACACGATCAAGTTTTTTTTTTTTTTTTTTTTTTAATTTTTTTTTATTACATAGGGGTAGGGGAAACGGGAGAGGGGATTACAATGTGGGATTAGAACTCTCACCAACAAGGTGAAAGTTCAGATAGCCAACCAACTGAGCTACTAAGTCCCTATCACGATCAAGACAATTAAAAGATTACTCAAATAATCTACTAAGTTTTACGGATTAAATTATGCTAATTAATGCATAAAACTTAAATTTTTCTGATGGTGTAATGGATTTTACACTATAAATATAATTTAACATGGTAAACTAAGTTACTTACATTTATCTTAGGTTACCAATCAATACTTATTGAATAAAGTTACTTGCAATTGCAATTTTCTTTTACATGACCTGACTCTGCAAATATTCTTAGTCCATAAAACTTAACTCATGGTAGGTGATTTTAAGCGGAAAATGGTCATTTGCAGTCTAATTTTCTCGTCATACCAAACACAGATGAATTAAGGGTGAAGAAACTAACTGGACGTGCCAGAGACGGGCGTACAACTTTAACTAGCCTTGTCATTATCATAAAGTACTTTAAATACGAGTGAGAATTGTTGAAATCAGTTAAACAATTGCGAATTATTAAATCTATATAGTACAACGTATTTTTCAGGTGTGAAGATGCATAAACGAAAGATAAGTTCAACTTACAGAAACCTAAATAATGCATATTTCCACTAGGTAAATGAATGTAATTAATAACCAAAGAATGTGTTGGGGGTGGGGTGGGGGCGGGGGGGGGGGGGGGGGGAGGATAGTGTATTTTGTAATGCGATAGAACGTTTGCAGTGCAGAGATTAGAGTAATGAAAATTGTGTAAATCGAAAAAAATTGGTGGGGGTGTGGGTGGATTGATAGAGCATCTTTTGGAAAGCGGAGGGTCTGGTCTGGTCTCTGGTCTTCCCGTTTGTCGAACTAAGGGTGACACCAATCTCAAGATGATCTGATTCTCTCCCTCTCTCTTTGCTCTTTGGACTTTGAATCTTTTAATCAAAATCTCATCGATATTCCAGAGGAGTTTTGTTCTGTTTCGATTTTGGACCCCATCTTTTTTCATGATGAGTTTATGTTCCTCGTGGTGGCCCCCTCTCGTCTTTTCTTCCTAATTTAACACACCAAATCTAGTTCCATTTTCCTTTTTGTTTTCAGAATAATTATTAAATTCTGAGGGTACTTTTTAGCTATACTAAGTTTGCATTTTTGAGTCAAAGATTGCTCTCTATGTCCTGAAGGAACATTTGTTGCTTTGATGATTGCAGAGTATCTCATTTTCATGATTCCTATTCCTTCCCCACCCCTTTTTTCTCTTTCTGTCTTTTTTGTCTACTGTCCACCAAATCTATCCCTCCTCCTACTCTACTATGCTTTTTGTTTAATTTAGTTTCCTTTTTGTGTTATCTACACATTATTCTTCATTTTAGAAGCAAATCTAGAAAATTATGATTTTTGTTAAATTAAATCAATGTTGGAACTTGAATTGAGAAGAATAAGTGAAGGGAGGTTGACAGATACTAATAATCATGATGACAAGAAGACCAAGATTACCTAAAACATGGATAGACTCTCAATCAGTTCACGTGAATACAGGGTACGGCCAATTTTCCTAGTGATGTTGGACAATGCCTGAAACTGCTTGTTGTTGTATTCTGCACCCTAGATGAAGAAAGGAGTGGTGTATATCTGTATTTAGCAACTTACTCTCCAGTATCAATCACTTTCAATTCATTACTCTTAACTTGATGGTCTATGCGATGGATTTGACTGCCTATTGCAACTAATAAGGTGTGGTCTTTGTTACGTTTGCTTGATCATTATAAACACGACTACCAACTGCCGCAACCTTAACTCAAGTCTGCTGACTTGCATTTGATACACGTCTATATGCAACTTCCAAAAATTTCAGATTCAAGATTTGGAGTGGTAAACAATATACTCTAATACCAGATTTAATATTATCTATGCAAAGGTAAATCAACAAAGCTAGCTGTGGACCTAGCCAGTTAACCCTCACTGCATGATTATAGTATTCATATGAATAAGAGTTATTAGAGCTTTAATTATTTCTTATGGTGAGACTACTCATATTAATTGATGACAGAAAGAGTGATCTTTGCGTTACTTAATCGAGATAATCAAAATGTGTATGTCTACTTGGTACTTAGTAAATGATTCCAAAGCAAATCAAATAGCTATTCACCTACTCCCTCTGTCTCATAATAAGTGTCACCTTAATAAAAAAATACGCGTATTAAGAAACCAATAATGCAATGTAAAGTTTACCAAATTACCCCTATATAATAAAAATAAATTACTTTTCTTTGATTAGAGTTACAAGAAGTAAACTTTTGACATTGGGAATCCAACAATACCAATTTTTGTAGGCTTTTCCAATCATCATTTAGATTACTTTTTAGTTTTAAAAGTAGAATTGAAAAAACTAGTCAATTTTCTTCGATTTCCTAAAATGTATTTATTATGAGATAAATTTTTTTGATTAAGGTGATACTTATTATGGGACGGAGGGAGTAATTATCTAAGGAAAGAGGACAAGGATTGTAAATAGGGACTAAAAGAATATCTACAAAGTTTTTCAAAATATTAGATGGTCATTTTGATAAGAAAAAAAACGCTACGTCAAGTGATGGTGACCTGAAGATGTAAAAAATTCTGATTCTACTGATTATGCATATAAGTTGAACTCAAGATTAAAATGGGGTTCATTAAAATTAATTTCCAGTATCCTTGGGGTGGCAGCGACAGTGCAGAAAGGTGGGGGAGAGGATACGGACAGCAAGTTAATACATTGGTTGTTGAGTTAAGAGTTGAGACTGGTCGCCTCGTGATCGGAGATGGCAGATCCATGGAAGACTGTTCCCTCTTGTCACGTGGGTTCTCTTTTGACTACCCTTATGAGTTATGACCATTTCCTTTCTCTCCTACGTACTCTTACTACAAGTATATACTCTACCATTATACATAGGGAGTATAAAAATATTCAAATTACAAAAAGTTCTCTACTACTAACACAGAAACTAGCAGTATAACTCAGGTATTGCTATATATAGAGACCACTTGGCACTTTGCTTGTCAAACCCATACTTGCATCAATAGCTCCCCTATTGTTTTGCTCTTCTCTCTGTTAATTTCTGTTTTTAGGTAGCACTCTAAATAACACATGAATCTGGTCCCTACCTCTCTGCATTTAATCTGCAAACAAAGAATCCAAAAAAACGTTGTACCAGAAGTTTGACGATCAACGTGGACTCCCCTGCACCTGCTGACTAGTATTTCGCCATTTTCTTAGCTTATAAAAAGAGCTAGCTAACAGACAATACTACAAACCCCAAAGCTAGTTGGCTCTCTCTCCCTAATTAAGTTCCTCTTCAATTCAAACCTTCTATTATTACTTACATTTCCCTTTCAATTTACAATTCCCTCTTACCCCCCATCGCTTTCCCCCACTCCCTATACACTTGTGTTCTATAAACTCCTCGTTAATTTGCTACCTTTACTTCGAGGAAGTAGAAGAAAAAATGATGCATCGTTGTAGTAGCAGTTGTCATGGGAGTATGGTGGGTCCATGTTCATGTGGTCTGTTTCACAGCCAAAGTGGCACTAATACTACTACTACATCTGCATTCTCAATGCTCTTCTCCCATAACACTACATTTGATCATGAATATTCGGAAAACATGTACTCTTTTGCTCCATCTTCTTCTTCATCTGTGGATTGTACTCTTTCCTTAGGGACTCCTTCCACTCGCCTTACCAATGACAATGAGAAAAGAGGTCATTACTCTAACGAACGTCGCTCCTCGTCTAACTGCATGTCCAACTTCTGGGATATTCTGCACCCCAAACAACACACTACTCCTTCCGCTCACAAGTCAACTCGCGGGGGTAACAATGGCAATACAAACTCTTCTGACCCCCTTGTTGCTCGCCGCTGTGCTAACTGTGACACCACTTCTACACCACTATGGAGAAATGGTCCAAGAGGCCCTAAGGTATATCCTAAACATAAGAATTTTTATATTATCAGGTCTAAAAATAAAGTTTTACTATCCATAGTGTAAATAATTTTATCTATACCATCAGGAGGATAACTTGTAAATATTTTTGAATGGCCATTATTTAAAATGACACTGTATAAAATTTAATCTCATAAAAATAGATGTTCGTGAAAAAGTGAGATAAATAAATTTAATTTCAAATAGTCTAACAGTGATGTTGATAATTTTCGCATTAGTGTACTATTAGGTAAACTCAATATACCCGATGTATGTGCCTTTTTCCGTCCGTATAGAGTATGAGCTTAAATTTTGGGCACTAGATCTCAGATTGAATTTAACCATAGATAACTTTTAATACATTAGCTTTGACTCAGTGTCTATAATTTAAATCCTCAATTATTAGCGTTGAAACTAATGGTTATAATGGATTGTATATATGCAGTCACTTTGCAATGCGTGTGGAATTCGTTTCAAGAAGGAAGAGAGAAGAGCGAGTGCAGCAGCAGCCACCGCTAACGGTGGAGGAATGGAGACGCATCAACACGTGATAAACACTACTACTACTTCATGGGTTCATCATCAGCCCCAAAAAATGCCTTGTTACTCTTCAGCTGCTTATGGAAATGAGTTCAGATTCATAGAGGATGATGACCACCGTGACTCTGATGCCACCGGCATTCCCTTCCTTCCTTGGCGTCTCAATGTTGCTGATAGGCCTAGCCTTGTTCATGACTTCACTAGATGAATAAACAAAACAAAAACAAAAAATTAAAAATAGGATGAAGGTTTAAATTTCAAGAAAAAAAAAAAAAGAAGAAAAAATGGGAAGAGCTAGCCCATGATGTGTCATGATGATTGTGATGGTGGGCTATGGTTGAGGAAATTCTTTCTCTTTCAGTTGTTTTCTTTTTGGTCCATCTTTCATAGAGATGGAGTGAAAATGAGTTAATTCTATGTTTTATGTTTGTTGGCTTTTCCTCCTTTTGGTACTAGTTATTACTACTAGTATCTTTAACTTTTCACTTTGATGATGATCAGTCAATATATATACTAAGCAGTAGCATCACTTTTTCTCTGTTAGTCTTCGTCATACATATAGTAGTAATACACTTTCTTGAATATGATGATCGACCAGCACTTCTCTCTTTATCAACTGAAAGTTTTCTGCTGTTAGCCCTGCCGGCAATCTCTGAAACAGTGTCTCTTTTTAGCTTTCAATGTGTGACCAGAATTATTGCCACACCAGTGCTGCCTGCATTCGTCATGAATTATTAGTGGAGTAGTTCGTATCATTTCATTCTGGGCCACAACTGAAATGTTAGTACTAATCAGTGTTTGTTTTACATTGATTGAGTTGATTATTTTGGTACTCCAATAGATATGCTACAGCTTTTTTTTCGTTTGGAGTGCTACAGGACAGAACACTGAGCACAGCATGGTCCTGAAGAACATGGAAATTAAATTGCAGTTTTCAGCTGTAACAGAAAACTAAAGGGGCTGTATATATGTAAGCAAAGATGTGATGTATCCATTTTGGCTCTTTCGGGGGCCTAAAATACGGTTAATACAAGTAAACAATGGCTTTTAATTTTGTTACTCCTCCGTCTCAATTTATCTAGGCATGAAATTTCACAAAAAAAAACATTTCTTTTTTTAAATTTGTACATTTAGAAGAAGTTATAAATATTTATATAATCATAAATTATCTTAATAAATATAAAATATAAAGCTTAAAAAATATATGTCATATAAATTGGGACAGATCATAGACAACAACTTACTATTAATTGAGCCTTCAAGATTGGGTTTAAAGATAGTTTACCATGGGAAAGATATACAAAGTAAAGGGTAAATTTGGTAAAATAATTAGGTGGAGTGGACCGTTTTGAGACCTTTAGTGATATTTTACCACCATTTGAAATGCAATTTAGAAATAACTACTTTTAAGTATTAATATCCCCAGCTAAAACAGGGAAAAGCTCTAGCATACAATACGGGGCTCCAAATTTTGACAAGCAAGACTCCATCACACTCAAGGACAAGATCCTTGAGTTCTCGGCTATACAACTACAAACTGCAAGGACAAAATCCTTGAGATCTTACCCGTGAAATAACAAACTCAATTACACTTTCCTTGAGTTCTCACTTTGACAAGTGAAACTCGAGCATAATACGCTGAAGTTCCAACTCAAGCGACAAAATACTTGAGTTTTCAGCAGTAAAACAACGAACTCAAGGAAATTTTTCTTGATTTTTAGTTGTAAAATCACGAACCGTACGACTCCTTCCTTGATTTTCTCAGTTGTATATACCACACATTCCTTGATACCTTAATCAAGAGAAGTTAACATCCTATTGCACGTGTCAAAGTTTAATAGCTAAGGGGTCGTTTGGTAGACGGTATAAGGCAGAATATATCGGTATTAAATTTTTGGGTAAATTTGTACCATGTTTGATTTGAGTTATTAATTAGTCCCGGTATAAAAGTATACCGCAATCTTGGATAATATTATCCCACTTCCTAGGTTGTATAACTAATACCAAGCACATGCTTTGGATTATACATGGTATATCCCACCTTTAATCCAATGAACCAAACAAAGAACAAGTACTAAATAATCCAGAGGTTATTTAATCCCAGGACTATATTCCCAGCATAACTTTGTCCGCGTACCAAATGACCACTAAGAGTTGCGGAGGGATCATTGGCACTTACGTCCCTATTTTGCGTTGTTATTTAATATTTGGCCCCTCATAGCAAACAACTTTTTTGCTGGGTATAAGTTTTACTTTGACATCATAACATTTCACAAGTTATGTCTCTCGCCCTTAAAAACTTTACGCCCACTAGACATAAATTCAGGGGCAATTTCCAGGATTGTCCTTCTAGTGAGGTGGTCTTTAATTTTGGCCGTCAAATTGGTGTCGTTAGCTTTTGTCCCCGAGGCCCAAATTCTGCCTTGCATGTCTAGTTTTGCAAATTCGCTTTGCTTTTTTTTTTTTTATTTTTTTTATTTTTTACTGAGTTGGGATTTGAACCCACAATCTCGGAGGTATTAGGTGAAGGGCAAAACCTAAAGACCACCAATTTGAAGGACAAAAATTAAAGACCACCCCAAATGAAGGACAATCCGCGCAAAAAAAACATAAATCTGATTGTTAAGGACAAAAATTAAAGGCCAACCCATTTGACGGGAAAACCGTGCAATTTCATGGTGGCGGAGATGAGTCCAGGACAAAAATGACCCCCAGAAAGAAAACTAGTACCAAAGTGTTTTAACGCGAGAAATACTGCGTTATTGGAGTTAATGCGTAACGGCTCAGTTAAGTCCAATAATGCGGTATTTTACTGCGTTATAGTGGGTGTCTTTTTTTTTTCTTTCTTTTTTAATTCTCACACTTTTTCCGTACTTTGGCCATAGATTAATCATGCTTCGAGATTCCGGAACTTCAATATTTTATATAGAACTTGATTTTTTTTGTGCAATTAATAATGAAGGCTCAATATATCAAGGTTACGCAAAACTTCGATTCGACGTTTTAGTGGTTGAAAAGTGCTCGAAGTAAGTTTTTGTTTGAAAACTTGTTATCATTAGCTTAAAGCTTTTTATTTTTAGGATTTAGATTTAAATGTGTTATTTTTTAATGCGTAACTTTATTTCGAAGCGATCTTTTTAAAATAAGATTTATCGTTAAGAAATTGATACACAAAAAATATACTTAAAAAATAAACATGCACCATGCACCCAACCAAGGCTTTGGGGCATATATATCTAACTAGTTATGTGATGTTCTCGCCCAAACTCAAGATATAAAATAGATATTTTTAACTAAAGAATATAATTTGTGTTAGTACAAGTGTACAACAATATAGTAGTCCCACAATAGTAGTTATATGAAAACAAAATTTTCAACTCCTTTAATATTTTAACTTCCATTTTGATGAAATTATTTAATTCAAATCAAATTTGGAACCAGAATTTGACATTATAACTTATGTATCCTAATTTTCAACGTTATTTAGTTCTAAATAAATAATCTATACATAGTTAATGAACTTTAAGACAAATACATAATTTAAGTCACAGGGATTTTCCTCTCTTAATCAAAGGATTAGGGGTTCAAACATGGATATGGAAAAAAAGAGAAGCGCTAAATTTGAGAATTGATGGATTAATAAATGCGATATCACAGCACCAATCGTAAAATCAAAGAACGTGAAAAATGAGGAGGAGGTTCGATAGCTTTTGAAAAGTAGACTTTAAAAACAAAAACAAAAAAAATTGACTTAAATAAATAAGATTAGGACCTAAAAGTAATTAATTAAAAAGTTTTAAAAAATTTGAAAATTATTGTGAGGAACAAAAGTCCCTGTGTTCGATAGCTTTTGAAAAGTAGACTTTAAAAACAAAAACAAAAAAATTGACTTAAATAAATAAAATTAGGACATAAAAGTAATTAATTAAAAAGTTTTTAAAAAATTGGGAAATTATTGTGAGGACTACAAAAGTCCTCACATTTGCTCTTATATAATATAGTAATGTGGTTGGGATATACCATGCACCCGCCTAGGTTTGATCCCTAATGGTTGGGATAAAAGAGAAGTAAAAAAGAGATGGCTAAACCACCGAGCCAAGTTTGTGAAAGTAACAATATAGACATTTTTTATTATTTATAAAGTCACTAATGCCATCTAACTTGTTTTCATAAATTGAATTTGAACCTTGAAATTCACATTCAAAACATCATTACCACGGGATTACCATCTTCAGATATATTTTTTATCACTAGATTTTACTAAAGATGAAAGAAAATTGTGCACCAATTTGGGGCAAAATTCAAATTGAATGGGAAAAAAAAGATTTTTTAAAAATTGGGCTGGCCAAACCACCTTGCGGCAGTTTGCGCAAAGTTATGACCGTTTAAAGTTTCACCAATTTACAACTACTTTTTCTCCCTATACTCATTATTTGATAATTTTATCTTATTAATTTATATAACTACTTAGGTTCATGCCACATCAAACATCACTAATAATCGAGCACTTTTCAACCATGCTTTGGTTGGGTGCATGGTACATGTTTTAATAATAAATCTTATTTTAAAAAGATCGCAACATATTCGAAATAAAATTACGCATTAAAATATAACACATAAATCTAAACCCTAAAAATAAAAAACTTTAAGCTAATGATAAAAAGTTTTCAAACAAAAGCTTACTTCGAGCACTTTTCAACCACTAAAATGATGACCCGAAGTTTTACGTAGCCTTGATATATTGAGCCTTCATTATTAACCTCACAAAAAAATCGGGTTCTATATAAAATATTGAAGTTCCAGAATCTCGAAGCATGATTAATCTACGGTCAAAGTACGAAAAAAGTGTGAGAATTTAAAAAAAAAAAAACACCCAGAATAATGCAGTAAAATACTGCGTTATTGGACTTAACTGAGCCGTTACCGTTAAGTTAAATAACGCAGTAAAACACTGCGTTAAAGATACTTTGGTACTAATTTTTTTTTTCTTGGGATATTTTGGTTCACTGTGTTTTTTTTGGGATCATTTTGGTTCCGGACTCTTGCGAAGACAACCCCCAATACTATGAAAATTACACAAATGACAAATGTTATAACGAGTAGCCCGATAGAATGTGGCCTAGTTGTGTTGATCCATTTAAATGGGCCACAAAGCAGATGAAATGGCATGGCCATTATACTACTGAGGCCCATAACTCTGGCATGAACAAGGAAATGGATCTTTCGCGTATATTTGTGGTCTTTAATTTATGTCCTTCAACATTTTTTGCGCGGCATAAGTTTATATTTTCATATAATAATATCCCATAAGTTATGTCGGATACGACAAAACTCAACATAAAAATAAGCAAAAACACATTAAACACCACAATAAATAGGCATGATATTCAACTCAAAAAGGATAAAGAACATATGCCCAAAAAAGCATCACTCCGGTTTTTGAACACTACAACAAATTCTGAAAATACTACCCAACTTATGCCGCATAACTTAATTCCTACAGAACTTATGTTGAGAGTAGCAAAAGTTCAGTTTCCGAAGATAAATGTATAGTACTTATGCCGAGCGAAACAAGTTTGAATATTTTAATTAAATCAAAGATGGGGCAAAATCAAAGACCACAGATGCAGGGGAGGGGGGCGTAAAAATTAAAGACTAGTAAGTTTGAAGGGAAATCCGTGCAAAAACTTCCAAGGAAATTGCTTGAGAATCCTCCCCAAGATTGTTATTTAATAGTGCGAAACTTATGTACGTAAATGTACCCTTCGGCCAACTAGTTTATCAATTTGGCCGAAGTATACACTACCTATGCACTTCAGTTGTATATGTTGTGTATAGGTATGTATATTATATGTATAGTGTATATTATCATGTATAATTAGTATAAAATATACACTAACTATACATTGTTTACATATTTAATTTGTAAATTAGATGTCCGAATGTTATTTGACTGTAATTTTTCCTTTACTTTTTGTTTCCGTTTTTGCATATTTTTTGCAAAAATAAGTCTATTTTGTTTTAGGGGTTAGGTAAATGATATGTTTTCCCTTGCAATATATATGCCTATATCATGACTACATAGAATGATTTGTAAGTAATTCAACATGATAGCTAAATTGAATATAGCATGAAGTCATGTCGGTCTATTATTACTTGCAATATGTCACAAAATGTTTTTTTCTTTCTTATTTTTCGTTTGTAGCTTTGAAACATGAAAACCCGACATGATTTGTGAATAATCAAATATGGCAACTAGGTTAAATATAGTATAAAGTCATATTTTGGTTTGTCATGACTTGCATTCCACAATTCATCGATATTGATTCCACTTGCTGAAGATTTTTTACCTACTCTACCACCCTGGTTAAAGATATTTTAGTCCATGATCTTTTCACTTCACTTAAAACAACCACCAACAAAGTAAAACTTGAGATAGTTAACCAATTGAACTATTAAGATTTCGTAGAGGCCTCAGATTTGTAATAAGATGTTACACCTCAAAAAATTTTCGCATCGTTTGCATTGTAAGTAAACTAACGTAAGCTAGGAGAGGTCATGGAACCCTTATAAGGTTAAGGAATACTCTTAACAAGTGTTAAGCAAGTGTCTAAAGGTTCCGGGATCAAGCAAATCGAAGAAAATAAGTTTGTCGAAAATTTAAAAAAAGTTGGCAGAATTTTGGATAGAAATTTTGGGTCAACTTTAGAGGGGTATATCTCGTAGTACACCAGAAGTTTTGAAATGAAACCAAAGCTTAAATTGAAGTTCAGGAAGTCTAGTTTCTAACGCAACAAACCGTTTGTCAAAACGACATCGGAGTAGGAAGTTATGGGCATTTCAAGATAAGCCTCCAAGCTGCCAAATGGCTCCCCGCGGGTCCCACTTGGAAAGTCAGTGGAACCGACTCTCAAGGAGTATAAATACCCTATCATTCCACTTTTTCATCATTTGCACTTCTTGGGAGTTTTAGACATATCCATTTACTTCTCTTAAACACTTATAACCCCTTAAATCAAGAATTCAACAAGATTACACTAAACTAGTTCATGAAAAGTGATTGTTCTTATTTCTACTTGATGTTGTGGTGAGTTTGGTCTTGAAGAAAGTTAGTGTGGCTGAAGTTCTTCAAGTATAAGGCGTGTTCTTCATCATATATCTTATGTTAAGTTGACTTGATTTGAAGGTTTAACAAGTTTTAAAAGTGAAAATAATTATGGAGGAAGGTCATAAAGTGTTATGTTGTAGCTCTTGAGTTTATGGATTGTTTTGAGCATTTTGTAGCCATGTTGTTGGGATAATTTCCACGCATATGAGTGGTATCTAATGT